>NC_134487.1:128761536-128788084 GCF_040206685.1 Ascaphus truei
AGCGGAGCCTTTGTCTGCCACAGACACTGAGGCACCTATCTCTGTGGGAGACATCTGACCTGTCAGGGGAACCGTTGCTGGGTATGAGCCCCTTAGGCGCTGTTCCGATTGGCCTGTTTCAAATTCCCACTCTTGTAAGCCTGTCTCTGGGAGCCTTCTTGGTCGCAGTCACACCCAGCCCAGATTTGTCACCACAGGCAAGCTCTCGCGCTGTGATTGGTCTACACTCAGCATCTGTGGTGTGATTGGTCGCAACCCCATTTTCCATGCTTTGCTATAGGTAATGATGTAAAGGGGAGACAATCTGAGCTCCACAGGCTATCCCGGAGTTGGCCTGCAAGCTGATTAAGTGGTGTGCTTCAAGGCTTTACCGGAGACACCTTCGAATGAGGCTTGGGGCCGATCCGAGTGGGAGATTAAAACTTGGTCTGTGCCCCAGGACTTTTGGCTTGCTGGTGTATCTCTGAAAAGCTTTGCCGGAGATACCGAAGCCGAGGCTGGCGAGCGGGACATTTGAAACTGTTATTTTGTGAATAGAATAGAAATCTCCCTGAAAAAAAAACTTAAATGTAGGAAAGTATGTAAAAGTGATTTGACTGTTAGGCTGCGGCCCCAAAACTGGAACAACCTACCAGAGACTCTCATATCCACCACCAGTTTAAGTTCTTTCAAATCTAAGGCTGTCTCACACTTTAATCTGGTCTGTAACTGTTTCATACGCCCATAATATATATTTTCTTTAACTATGCACGCAATGTCTTGTATATAATGTATACCCTGCTCATTTATGTAACTGTACTTGTAACCATGTATTATTTGTTTTACTCTGTGCCCAGGACATACTTGAAAACGAGAGGTAACTCTCAATGTATTACTTCCTGGTAAAATATTTTATAAATAAATAATAAAAATAAATACGTGTGCTGGCCCTCGAGCTCGGCGCTCATTCTGCTCGGGGGATGTGTCCTGCTGGTTGCGTGCGTAGGGATGTGAGTCAGGGGGCGCGGCCATGACATCACGGAGCTGGTTCACCCTCACGCTGGACAAACACATGATAGCAATGTGTTTGAGCGTCAGCCCACTCAGCACCACCCTGGCCGGAGCCTTAAGGATGTGATCCGTTAATGAAGGATTTTACACTTGCTAAAAAGCACGGCTGATGCCCAACATTATGTGAAATATTTAAGTTTTCCTAACTTGTTGACTGTATCTTACTTTCAAGTATTTCATGCTAAGTTAGAAATTCAACTTATAGGAAATATTAGGCGGTAAGTGCAATCTGATTTTTTATGTAACACCCCTAAGTATACATGCTGCCCCATGTGGACATAAGGAGTTAACCTGTTCTGCATACAACAGTGTCAGGGGTATTGATGGACATACTCTGCGGCCAATGCTGAGAGTAGAAGGACCCCGAGGAGCCAAGATGTCATGGCAACGGGAGTAGAGACAGACAGGGAGGAGTGAGCTGAGCAGGAGACACAAGAGAGGACCTGTCCCAAGGAGCCCGGTAGACAAGACAGCAAGGTTGCAGAGCCTAAAAGACCAGCAGGACAGCAAGAGAGAACCTGTGCCAGCTGTGGTCCAAAGCCAGAAAGCAACAGGGAGATCGCTCCTAAAACACACCAACATCCTTTCTATTGCCCTGGGTACAACACCCCTTGTGCAGTAACAGGCGTGCAACCATTTTCATACTACGTAACACTACACAAGTTCCAACGCTGTGCTGGCACATACAGTGGCCCTTCTAATTGTTACATGGGCCACAGGGACTGAACAAGTGACTGTGTGGGAAATTTGCACAGCAAGGTTTGTTATCATGCAGTATGTATATTGCCTTGTATTGTCTGAGCTCCTGACATTGAAGGCCACTGCATGTGATTCCTGTGTTCCCTACCTATAAAGTACTATTCTTTATAAGATATGTGTCTCGCTGTGTTGCCCAACTGGTTATTTGCAGGCTGAACATTCTCGTTCAGGTACAGGGGAGATGGACTCAGGCCCCCGCCCTATTATACACATATAGGGAAATAAAGAGGGGTTACATTCACTTTCTATTTTACCAACAGGTCTTAACAACAGGTCAAACACCATAATGCGGTTCCGTTCACCATCTCCATGGTGCTTTAAGATGATCAAGAAGTAAATAAGATCAAAAAGGATACTTAAAAAAAAAAAAAAAAAACACACAAGTAGGCAAAAGAAAACATTGGTTGTAGGACTTTATTAAAATATTATAGAGAAATGATTAGGAGACAGAAAACTATCCTCTAACAAATCATTTTCTAAGTACTACAAGTGAAAAATTAAAGTATTTGCAGTCAGACACAAATTAAAAAAAAAAAAAAAAAAACAGAACACTTGTTTACAGACAGCTTTTCAATGTTTCACAGTTTTAGCTATCCAGCTGAAAAAAGGCATATTGTTCATGGTCTACAAAAATATATTTCTGACACTCCGAGTATTTTTATAAAAAGCTGGTCAGCTGTGCATAACCTGTAACAAACCAACACAAGATTGACCACACAACACTGCACCTTTAGGAAACAGGGTCACATCTCAGCTCAGTCCATGCAGGGTTAATACAAGATCACCCATTGCAGGTGTGGGGCCACTGCACAGGGAAATATATTCTCATCTCCTCTCCATGCAGATTGGGGGACACCACCAATGACAAGAAGATAAGCTACACACACGGGACCCCAAACTTTACGAACAGAGTCCCTGCATGAGGAGTAAGGAAACCCCACAGACACCCAATGCAACATGGAGGAGGTGGTAAAGGTGGGGGGGGAAAAAAAAAATTGGAGAGATTTAAGTTAATCAGATAACGGAATCCCAGATCAACAGGGAACTTAACTATGGAATAACGGCTTCTTCTTGTAAGCAGTTAAAGCCACACGCCAGATATTTCATGTAGGGTCAGCCGATACAGATAATACATTACATGGGGTCTTTCCTGCCCTCCCCCACACAAGTTGATTCACGTAAAACTGAATTTTAGAACCCGAAGCACCTGCAAAAATGGTTCTTGGGAGGAAAAAAAAATAAAAACAGAAAAAAAAAAACGCCCGCTATGTACGTATCATACTGAGAAGTGTCTTGCGTTGAGCTGATTTATGAAGCTGGTTTTCTAACAGTATAAAATAAGGCTCCTTTTAAAGGAGAGCGGATAAAATACATGTAATTTCACAGGACGTGGAGATTTTTTTCTGTGTGCTGAGTTGCTGTCTAATTAAAAACCCTTAAGACTTTGGTGTTTTGCTTCCTAGACATCAGGACATCCCAGTTAGAAGTGATTACATCCGCACTACCAAACTGTGCTAACCCTTTCAGCTCTGGAGAGGTTTACAACATTCTGCTCTGCAGTTCGACACTGGCCTCTCTCCAGCACTGAGGAGGTTAATGGTTTTTGTAACAATCCCAAGTCCAGAAATGATCATTCATTCATCGGTAATGTGTCAATTTTTTTCCTGTATGTTTATGTTAACAAATGGATAATGTTCCCAGTGATCAAAGTCACAAGTAACATTCATATCATATAGAAATAGGCATTGCCCATTAGTGAAATAACTCAAATATAATTTAAAGAAAAAACAAAAGAAAAAAAAGAAACAGCCACACTTTTGGAAACTTGCAGTGAATAATTGTGATGTTAAAGTGGCTTAGATTTTCACATGGGCGACATTATAGGTACATACAAGAATTACATTGATGCATAAAAGCATAGATCGCAAATCCTACGACATTTGAATAATCCACTCTTGAAGTGTAAATTAAGTTTGTTTTCCTCAGACGAGGCTTAGACTAGCTTTTTAATGCTTTATTCACATGTAATAACACTTAATTAAATATGAAGTACACAGGGACTAAATAGCAACATTAATTAAGGTTAAAAGCAAAGATCCACTAACAAAAATGAAAAAAAAAATAATTAAGATATACCAGAAATATTGCTAAAACAAAAAATAAGCATTTCATAGTGTATGCATAAATTAAAAAACATAAATACATTTTTTTGTTCCATATGCAAAGGCCACAAATGTCAAAAAATAATTGAAAATTATAATGGTCTAAGTAATCATCTGTTTACTTAATAGTATATTTGCAGGTTGTGGTACCATTTATTAAAATGACCTGGGAGTGCTTTAAATACTGTTGCACATACTTCCCAGGTAGAAGAGGATTTATATGGTCTTGAAAGCTTGTGTGTAAACATCTAAGAAGGATCTTCGTAAATGTTTGCACTGTAGGTATCACATATTGCAATTATTCTCCAGCACCCATACAGATGTTAAAACAGTGCAAGTGACTCAAAGGCATTGCGTTTTACTGAACATGCTCCCCTTGCAACCACAGCAGCTGTGCCCAAGTCACTCATGAATGCAGATATACAGAAATGGCTGGTGAAACCAACAGCCTGGGGATGGAAGCCACATTACACACCAGACTGAAGCAAACAAAAAAATATGGAGCCGGGAACTCGATAAAACAAGACAAAATGGCAACAGGAAAAAAAAGAATCTATTTTTTTTTTTTGCTATATTTTGAAGTTCCTGAGTTTCACTATCCCACCATTGAAATGATTCATTTTCATGCGAGTTATCTTTATAAGACTGATAAGGGGGCTGCAGCACAAAGCAAAATGCTATGGCCCCCTATAGAAGTGGTGGTGGGGTTAAAGCACAAACAAAAAGTGCTAAATTGGGAAAAAGCTGAGGCGAGAAATCATCTGTGTACGAGAGTCAAATCCATATATCACAGCTCACACCACACGAGCCTCGTAAAATAAACACTAAAGGAATACACACAACCCATGAAGCATGTTTCAGTTTGACACCAAAACCAGTTTATCTAATGTGCTGTACAGCGAATTTATGCAACAAAACATGACAGTGTGAAAAAGCTGGATCAAGAATGCTATGTAGAGATGAAGCACCAAAAATACACGATATTAAACATACAAAATCAACTTGTACAAGGAATTTTCCTACACCTCTCACAACGTGGAAGAAAACATCTCTTCATTCAACACAACTCTCATGGAGCCAAAAGTGCCTCTTTAAAGATGACAGCCTGCGTCACAGTGTCAGTTTCGCTGCTGTTTATGGGGCACATTTGCATCAGATTTAGGAAAACCGTATTAACGGATGTCAAGAGACACAAAAATGGTCATTACACCATGCTACACACAAATGAACTTAAATGACACAAATTAAGTTGTTAGTGACAACTAAAAAAAAGCCTCAAGTGAAACAGGCACTCTGCTTGTTGCTCCCAGGTGATCAACAAGTGTGCAAGTATTTCAGTGGCACATCACCTAACCACTTTCTAACATTGTGTCCTTTTTGTGAATTGCACTCCCGCCTCTGCCATTCTCAATGTCTCACGGTTCATGATTTGTTCAAACATTTAGACCTGAAAGGCTGGCTCTTAATGGAATCAATTGCAAATGACAACAGATCTAAGCTCTGCAAGGGCAACCATCGAACCGACCACCTTTACTGAAATACATCCCATTAGTTAACCACAATTAAAGACTGATAACCACTGGGAGATTTCACAAAAGAATGTACAGTACGTGGTACAAGAAAGCAGGACTGCAGATTCTAAGTAGGGACAATGCTATGCAAAATACCAGCACGCGAGTTAGACACTGAATCGAAGAGTGTATGACCAAGCATGTCCTTTATATTGTGTTGTCTTACTAGACAGAGGGCCTCATTCTCTCCTCCCCCCTGCCCCATCCAAAAGAGACATTCATTTTAAACATGTCAACACACATTTCTCCCCCCCCCACCCCCCCTGACCATAAATTTCCAGTGCTATTCACCCAAGGTTACTGTTGCATGGTAGCCAAATATAACATGCTTTTTGTTACACAGTATTCTACCCGTCATTTGTGATGTCAAACATCCAACTATACTGAACTGGCCAGTTAATTCGTAAATTAGACATTCAGAGGTTATTCACCAACAAGTGCTACCCAGAGAGCGCGTTACTAAATAGGACTTGGAATTTTAACCACTTATAATGGTAGCAAATACTGTAAAGAATGTCATTTATATTTACCATATATATGAACAATAATATTTAAACGCTTCATGTGAAAGCTTTAACTTCAAATAGTAGAAGACAAATAGTTCAAAATATACAATTAAATATATGATCACTGGAAAACAAAACAAAATGAAGACGGCTTATATAATGTAAAATATATATTTTATTTTTTTTTCTTTTCCAACCTGATTAGTCATTCAGCTGTATATTCTGTGGTATTTGTCTTCTATCGTTTGGAGGTAAGTTTTCACACATCAATGGTATATATTATGCACGTTCTTAATACACTGAATTACCACTGTTTATTACAATGAGGCCCGCTGTCCCGCCAGCCAATTCAGGACCTGTATGAGGAAGAGGGAGTCTACAAACAACACATGAATGGCTTAACATGCAGTGCACACCTCCCACTGATTCTTCTGGGTTTGAAGCCTATGGAAGTCATGCATTCAGATATTATGGACCTCGCTACTCCATGACTACCAAGGGGAGAGTAACATTACAACGCAATGTGCCACGATACAGCACTGGAGGGGCTGTGGAGACAAAATAAAGTTTGAACACTATGCACTTCAATGTATCAAAATAGACAGCGAGTGCCTTCCATGCACCTTCAATTAATAAACACAGTTACTGTGCCCTTATATGTAGCAGAGAAAGATTCCAGGGACCTAACATAGACCTGAGCAAGGGTTGCACCTGGAAACTTTGCGATATCTTCTCTTCTACGTATATGCCCATAACTGCACAGTAACTTGCTTGGTTAAATAAAGGTTCTGTTAAAGGAACTCTGTTGCTGTTATTGTTTCTTTTTGGCTATTTTCATCGTACGGGGTTGACCACTATAAATACTAGTTCCAGTGAAAAGTTTGAATGCATCTTTTTTCTCTCTCTCTCTCTCGTATTAACCTCTTTGCTGCCAGAGGTAGCAAACGCATTGGTCGAAATAAAAAAAATGCAAATCAGTTGCAAGCCCCTCCGGCAGCAAAGGTGTTAAAGTAAATTACAGACGAGCAGAAACCTACTTTTAAAATTTGGTGATGCCTCAGCTCCCTGAGACAACTGGGCATGTCTTGCACTAGTGGAAGCAGCAGAGATCAGCCTGCCCCAGCACACAGAAGAAGGATAACCCACCCGTATTGTATTTATTAAAACTAAATCGGTTAAAAAATATATCTGTTGAAAGGCAATATCTAAAGGTTTCCAGACACTGAAAAGAACATTCTCCTTTCCGGTATGAGGAGAGATGATACACCTCAGGGCTCGCAGCCTGATTCCATTCTTCACCCGGGTGAAGCTGCTGAAAAGACCTGGATTCGTGGCCCTCTCCCCCCGACCAAAGTGAGGGGGAAACGGCGCACACGTATGGGAGTGGTGGTTAAAAAAAAATAAACAAAAAGAAAACAAAAACAGAGGAAGGCAAAGGGCAGCGCCGTGTCGCTACTGGTCAGTAGGAATTTCTCTGTCTGGGTCAGGTTTGCTGGTCTGTCCAGGGGATGGGGTGTGAGACACAGAGGGAATTAAGGGGTGCGAAGATGCCACCAGCCCTTCCACGGCAGACGGATGTCCTGGGGCAGCTACTCCCACAACTCCTGGGGGAAACCTGCAACAAGTGAGGAGCAGTCAGCCAGACGAACACTGCATACTGTAAAGGTTGTGACAACATCTGGGGATAACAGAAAAACACCCCCCGTTGAAGGGCAAATTTTGGATGGAACGCAAGGTATGTTGACCCAAGGTTTCCATAAGGGGGTATGTGAATTTTAACCCTTTTGCAGACAGAAGGGCCTGCAACGTATTGCAGTGCAGACCTCTGCAGCAGCAAAGGAGTTACATTTTCTCCAAGGTTTGCGGGTGCAATGTACATTTTTTGGAAATCTTCAGGAAACTGGCACAAGTTGCAGCTAAGTTCCCCTTTATCCTGTCAAAATAATAAAAAGGTGTCTTGTCTTGCATTTATGTACACAGACAATAGTTTGTGTCGTGTGAAATCTCTTCACAATTGTTGCACTAAATTAGATTTGAAAAATCCCAGCAATAGCATTGTTAATCACACATTTAATTAGTCACAAATACAAGGAATGGTCCACATTTCGATTAGCAGGCCTTCAAAAAGGAGGTTGAACAAAGCACCATATTTAGCAGCGTGACTGGAAGAAGTCACCTACCTGCACTGGACCACGGCGGGGGCCAGTGCTGCGTGGGGTTTGTTGCAGAACGTCTTCGGAAGCAGAGCTGTGAAATACATCTTTGAATCTCCAAGTCCTGCCCCGTAATGCCTTGCTTAGCGCTATATAAGGCATTATGAGGCTCAACTTGAAGGGCGTTCGACAGCTCTGCTTTCGAAGATGTCCTGCAGCAGCCACGGTTCTTTAGCGCCACACGCCCCCTGCGCCTTATTTTCTACTCTTCACAGACTAGAGCATTTTCCCAGACCTGTATATCAGTGGCTAAATAAGAACAATTACCTAACAATTGTATGCTTCGGGCCTTCATACCCATGAATGTCGTTTTGATGCTTAAGCCTCATTTTAGCAGCCAGGCAGTAAATCACTCAGTCTGTTAATTTCTTTAACAGAAAAGATATAACAATCTGAAATAAAAGTCTAGTTGTACAGAACCAGCACAGCTACCAAAACCCAGCCAGGAAAGAAGCAAAAAAGGAGGAAACAATAGGTGCACAGCTAACCGATTAAAATAGAAAGACAACAGAGAAGTCGAGTTATACTACAAGCTACAACTGGAATATCCCCCTACCTGTATCCCGATGCCCCATTTAGCTCTGGATGAACAGCAGCCGACTCCATTCCTGGCCACTGTGCAGCTGCCAACAAATACTCCTTATTTACACAGTTTCGCAAAGCATCGGGAATTGGACCTGTGGAGACATCAAGGAGGAAGTACAAAGCTCAAAAAGGTCAGGAGAAAACTGAGAGTCACCTGGAAAAAAGCACAAGGCAAATAGCTCATACACATTTCTATCCACAAACTGATTCCCAGGACATACTTGAAAACGAGAGGTAACTCTCAATGTATTACTTCCTGGTAAAATATTTTATAAATAATAAATAATAATAATAAATACATCAGTGCACACCACCACGCACACGCAGATATTTGCCTTTCCTCTTTACCTTGAATGGCTCTGCGGATTTCTTTAGCTGCCTCTTCTCTTGACTCGATGGAAGCATGTTCACTGTACCACGCAGTGTGTGGGGTGCAGATCAAATTGGGAACATCTTTCAGGGGTCCCTGAGAAAAGCTGCAGGACCAAAAAAAAAAAGCTGTCAAACCAACAAATATGGGAGGGAAGGAAGAATATCTAAATCTTCCCTTTATCACCACAACCACCACCAGTCATTTCTACAGGATACAGACTGAACACGGATACCTGAAAGGTTCAGATTCATGTACATCTAAAGCAGCCCCGCGGATTCGTCCCTCTTTCAAAGCCTGGGCCAGTGCCTTCTCATCAACAAGCCCCCCACGTGCCGTATTCACCAAGAAGCACCCTTGGCGCATCTGAAATTAAAGGAAAGACTCAGAAGAGTGCTGGGAATGTGTATGTCCTTGGTGACAAAAAAGATTGGTCTTTCATTGTCCCACAGATGGGAAGTACCAAGTGAAAATTCTCCATGACAGCAAGAATATTTCCAACAAGACGGCAAACGTCCGTACCAACGAAGGTGACTGACATGTTCTAAATGTCATAGCTGATAAGTTGCAATAGTGGGCAGACATTATAGAACAGTTCCGCAGATTAGCAAATATGGCACACTGCCATTCACCTTCTTGTCAGGTATAAGATGTTATTTTTGCATGTCACACAAACTCTTCAACCACTCCCAATTCTGGAATGTTTCAGTCGCTGGAGTACGCAGAAATGAACCCCCCCCCCCCCCTTTGATCATCTCCCCTCCCAAAACTGATAGAAACATATTAAAGTAACTGTCAGTGGATTATTTCAGGATTATGGATTTCCCGGACCTTATGTACATTGCTTTGAATTTATACCAGTAACATTAAAGAAGCAGGATTCCTGCCAACGGTAGGGTAAAAAAACAGCACCAGGAACAAAATGTTTTTGGGGCAATTTATTATTAAAAGGGGTTTTATATGAGTGGAAGTGAGACATTGCATAATTGTAGTGTGATAATTTTCACTGGTAACAAAAGATTCATTGAAGCTGTATGTATTACCGTTTTCCCTTTTCCGTGCATATTTCTACATGGTTAGTGGAACACTGTGGGCCACTGCACCTGTTTGACTGTGTGCAGGAATCCGCTCTGCATGTCTACGTGCTGCGCACTCACCTGTTTTATGGTGAAGTCATTGATGAGGTGATGATTGTGCTCATTCAGACTGCAGTGCAGGGTTATGCAGTCACTGTGCATTAGCAACTCCTGAAGTGTCCCCATTCTCTGCAAACCCAGGGACCGCTCCACCCCATCCGCTAAGTAGGGGTCATAAAAAATGACACTGAAGCCAAAGGCTTTCGCACGTAGAGCCACTGCCTGCCCCACCCGACCTGGAAATGAGACAAGGTAGCACATCAGTACTTCTGGCAGTACGAGGGATACACTGCTACATAGATGAGGCATAATGCATCTTTACCAAGTCCAATGATGCCCAAGGTCTCTCCTCGAATTCTGGCTGCACCTCCAGCGACCTCTCGGATCTGCTCCACGCTAGATGCTCGGTTCCCCTCCCTCATGGCCTGGTGCAGCCACGTGACACGCCGGTACAGGTTCAAGATGTGGCAGAGGGTTGAATCAGCCGTCTCCTCCACGGAGGATGAGGGAACATTACACACCGCAATCCCTGGGAAAAGATCCTGCTTTCAGTACTCTAAAAGCAGCACAAACGTCATGCGTTTAGGAGGCATCTCAGCACCTTACCCAATTCAGCAGCAGACTTAATGTCAATGTTATCATAGCCACTGCCAATCCTAATGATAATACGAAGGGCCTTGAATTTTTCCAGGTCATCACGGGAAAGGGAAATCGTGTGATACATCAGTGCTCCCACAGCCTCACTTAACACCTGTTGTGAGAGAGATATTGTGGTTTTGATGCAAAAGCTCTTCCTTTCTCCATTCAATGAGACACTAAAGTAGTAAGGATTCTACTGCCTAGCAGACCCTGAATCGTAATTAAATTGAAATTTGATGTAATTTTTTAAAAAAAAATATGCAACTCCTGAAGCACGTAATTACCTTCTCATGAATTTCCTGTGTTGATTGAGCATCGCAGAATGCCACCGTAGCGACGTCCTTTAAAATAGGCATCTCAACCGTGCAATCTCTCCCATCCAGAAGAGCCACCAACGGACGAACAGGCATTGGACCGTTCAAAATAGGAGGCCGGATTCCTACTGAAGCAAACAGAAAACTTGCAAAAAACACACAAGGAAGTCACATAGAACAGTTGTGACAGAACACAAGCTGATTTGTATGATGCAGTATAAGTGTACATATCATAGGTAGGCTGCACAATGTGTTGTATACATAATAAAGATGGGAAGCAATGTACATTCAGTGTATAAAGTATAGACAGAGTAGCGAAAGGGTACAGTATACAAATGCTTTATAAAGTACTAGATGGTCAAAGCCCAGCTTTGCACAGGTTGCACTAATCACTACTACTAATAATAATAAATTGTCTCTCTTTCTCTCTCTCTCCCCCCCAACCCCACTCACAACACTTTCCTTTAATACCCTATGAGGTGCCCAATTATTTCCGCCTCTCTTTTTGCATTCTAGAGTTCTCCTCACGTGTCAACGGACTTCCACATGCCAGATACATAGCCTACCAGGTACAACACCCACTGGCTGACTTGCTTGTCAGAGAAATGTGTCACACACACACACACACACACACACACACACACACACACACACACACACACACACACACACACACACACACACACACACACTTTTTGTTTTTTAAAAAACCCTTAGGTGCACCTAGGGTTCCCTTAGTATGTCAGCAAAGTTTCAGGTGTCTAGGTTTCATGGTGTTGGAGCTATGGCCCTTACAGAAAGACTATTATTATATTATAGACCGGACAGGATACAGTCTATAAGTAGTTTATAGATAGGCTACAGTATACAAATAGTTTATAGTACAGAAGAAAGAACATTCCTGAATAAAGTATATAAAGAATAATCGAACATTTGGTTACCTTCACAAATTCTGTCTAAACGCTGTCTCTTCACTTTGTGTTTATCCATGATTACGTCTTCAGCAACCTGGTGAAAAGACACATGAAACAATTTACTTCTTGCAGAGAAAGAGAGCGACAATGCAGAAAAACAAGGAGGGGGGAAATCAATGGAAGAAAAATGAAGTGGCAAAGAAAGCTGTGTAGGGAGGCGCCATAAATTGCACACGATGGGGGAGAAAGACAGGAGAAAAACAAGGATGACACAGATGAGATAAGCAAGAAAGGTGAAACATGGAGTGGAATCCGATAAGCATTGGGGAATGGACCACCAACACTGGCAAGTTGGTTACAAAGAATAAAATCAGGAGGTTGAAAAGGAGACAAGATTAGAAAGGAGAAACAAAATAAGAAAATGGAAGACTGGTAAGAAATAGGGGAAGTGTGGAACACAGAAGAGAAAGATGTAAAGAAACCACAGAGAAAAGAGGTGAGGGAAGCATGGTGTAGGTGAAAATTGTACACATTCTCAGACAGTATTGATAGCAGATAAGGAGCAAAAAACAGAGGGTGTAAACAGTATAGATGATATGTACATGGTACAATGAAAATATAATATGCATACTACAGACAATGCAAGTTTAAATGTATGTAGAGAAAAAAAAGACAGTAGAAAGTACCTAGAGCATATATAGTTGTAGACAGGACAGAGTGCACAGATTGTACATAAAGCATACACCGTGTACTTATAGCATAACAAACAGGGCACAAGTATAAACACAGCACTGTATATGTACACAGGGCAAGGTACGTATGCAGTATAGACCAGACACGGGTCCATATTTAGCAAGTGGTGCAATACCACAAGACATCTAGCGCTGGAACACACCTTATAGTTCATTCAAATGAATGCGCCGGAAAGTGTCTTCTGGTATCTTATACTGTAGCACTGCTTCGCAAATATGCCCCCCTGTGTATTTGTAGTATATATAGTAAAGTATTTGCCTGGTCACGCATAAAACAAACACGTATATACACATACATACGTAGTTCAGAGATACATGGAATAGAGGAGGGTGTCACTTAGAACATAGTCTAGACAGGGCACACAGTGGATATGGTATAAAAACTAGACAAAATACTTCCCATATAAAAATATTGTATATACAGTGCTCAGTGTATATGTATTACAAACAAGTCAGTGCAAATATATACGTAAATAAACATTCATATCACAATTACCAAAACGCAAACAGTGAATATATATCCTAACACTTAATATAGACAGGGTGTCTGTGTGCATATACATGTATATAATTTACATGATAAAAACACACCACAGAGAAATGCATATACACAGACTGGCCAGTGTATATCAGATATGTAGAGTAATTGAGGGATGCTGTTGCTAGTATCTGTTTACTCTCCCCCATATATCCCCTCTCCCTCCTCCTGCTGTCGTCTTCCCTCCATCTCCTCTCCTCATTTCTTCCCTCCATCCCCTCTCCTTATCTCTTCCCTCCATCCCATCATCCTGCCGTCTTCCCTCCATCTCCTCTTCCACACCCCTCTCCCTCCATCTCCTCTTCCACACCCCCTCTCCCTCCATCTCCTCTTCCACACATCCTCTCCCTCCATCTCCTCTTCCACACCCCCTCTCCCTCCATCTCCTCTTCCACACCCCCTCTCCCTCCATCTCCTCTTCCACACCCCCTCTCCCTCCATCTCCTCTTCCACACCCCCTCTCCCTCCATCTCCTATTCCACACACCCTCTCCCTCCATCTCCTCTTCCACACACCCTCTCCCTCCATCCCCTCTCCCTCACCCTCCATACCCTGTTTATACGTTATTCTCTTCCTCATCTCTCCCTCACTCTGCTCTCCTGTTTATCACCTCTTCCTATCCCTTCTTCTCCCCATCTCCTCCGTCACTTCTTATTCTCCTGATCGTTATCCCTTCTTCTCCTCCTCCTCTATTCTCGTCCTCTCTTTTCTTTCTCTTCTCACCGTCTCCTCCCCGCCGGCCCCGTCGCGCTCTCCGCCGCGGATAGCACAGGAAACAGGAAGTGACCGCTGAACGGGTCACAGAGTCTGCTGACGGCGAGAGAGGCAGCTCCCGGCACTTCCTGCAGCGCCACCTACCGACTCGCCGGGCGATACGTAGCATACAGTCCAGCGATTTCCCTGCGTGCAGCGGCACCTCGCGGCCAGGTGCGGAATCACTACAGGCTTAATTAGGACCATATTGATTTGTTGTGCGCAGCACGACACCGGAACTGGCGGCAAGAGGCTCTGTTTAGGAAGCATTACCGGATGTAGCGGCACTAATGATAGGTAGCCTGTCATAAGCAAGTCCTGAGTAGTAATATTAACCCTCCTCTATGCAATACATGTATCAACATCTAGCAGTGTTTTTTTTGTGTGGTTAAGGAACCCTATAATTATATTGTGAAACTCTGCAGAACCCAGACCCTCTCTACTAGCGCGTCTGAGAGCATTGTAAGGAACGCCAACCCTCTCTAATAGCGCGTCTGAGATCAGATACATTGTAAGGAACCCCAACCCTCGCTAATAGCGCGTCTGAGATCAGATGCATTGTAAGGAACCCCAACCCTCTCTAATAGCGCGTCTGAGGTCAGATGCATTGTAAGGAACCCCAACCCTCTCTAATAGCGCGTCTGAGGTCAGATGCATTGTAAGGAACCCCAACCCTCTCTAATAGCGCGTCTGAGATCAGATACATTGTAAGGAACCCCAACCCTCGCTAATAGCGCGTCTGAGATCAGATGCATTGTAAGGAACCCCAACCCTCTCTAATAGCGCGTCTGAGGTCAGATGCATTGTAAGGAACCCCAACCCTCTCTAATAGCGCGTCTGAGATCAGATGCATTGTAAGGAACCCCAACCCTCGCTAATAGCAGCGCGTCTGCAGGGTTGCCACCTTCAACTGATGGCCAACCCAGAGAGAAAACTCTCCAACTCACTACGTCAAGCAGTACCTGGGTACTTGAGTACTCAGGCAGGTGCCCAACGTGCACCTACATCCACAGGGGGTAGTGCTACCTCACGTGGGTGGGAATTACGGGGACAGGACACCAGGGGTATTGGTGCCATAGCACCCTCAGGACTTTGGGGGAACCACCACGTGTTGTGTCATTGGGTGTATACTGTGGGTACAGTTTTTGCCGTTATTGTATGTGTTAGTATGTCTATTCAATAAACCTTAGTTATATACATTGTGGGATGTCTTTATTTATATAGCGCCATTAGTGTACATAGCGCTTCACATTAGTACTACACGTGACAATCATAAATAACAAATAATACAAATAACAGATCATGGGAATAAGTGCTTTAGACATAAAAGTAACATTTCGGAAGAGGAGTCCCTGCTCCGGAGAGCTTACAATCTAATAGGTGGGGAGAACATACAGAGACAGTTGGAGGGCATTCAGGTAAGTGCGTCTGCAGGGGGCCAAGCTTTATGTATCGTGCATAGTATTAGCCACGGTGCTATTCGTATGCTTCATTAAGCAAGTGTGTCTTAAGGTGGGTCTTAAAGGTGGATAGAGAGGGTGCTAGTCGGGTATTGAGGGGAAGGGCATTCCAGAGGTGGGTCTTAAAGGTGGATATAGAGGGTACTAGTCAGGTATTGAGGGGAAGGGCATTCCAAAGGTGCGGGGCAGAAAGTGAGAAAGGTGGACCACGGAGACGAAACGTACGTCGGGTGTTTGACGCAACGCGTGACGTCATAGGTGCGACCGCAGCGTTAGGCTGCGATGTTTGAGCTTCCATCCTTTAGAGTCTACAGCAGCATTTCTGTTTCACGGCAGAGAGGGCTAGTTTAATAGTTGTGGGCCCCAGGAGGCAGCCACTAGCTAGGAATTAGCATATAGTGGTTTGCCCTTATTGCATGGAGAATCACCCTCGGGGCTCACCATTAGACACAGTGCTAGCAGAGGTGTATGTGGCGTCTTCACCTTAACATGGTACTAATCTGGCATTTAAGCAAGCACCTCATGCTGCAGGGTAAGTGAGATTACTATATCTCTACTTAACCCAGTGCCCCTCTGCCACTTCTGCTCTCTCCTCCCGACTAAGCTTATCCATCTGACCCCCACCCCCCTCCCATGACATATCTATTGAGTGGGGGTTGTGTGTAAGGGCATTTGCTAGCATTTGAGCCTATTATATAGTGGGTTCATACCCACATTACAGGGCTATGCTACTCTGGGATTTAGGAGATGGAGGTTACAACTTCACCAGCCTAGTATAGTACTCCCACCCACTACATCAAGGGGAGCTTTATTGGAGGAGAATGTTGTTTGGACTATGTGGGAATTATTACATGTATAGTATATTATTACTAGCACTCTGTCACATTCCATGACAGTAGGTACATGAGATATTGTTCCGATTGTTCTAGGTACAGTTCCTAGGGCAATAGTGCTCAGCACCTATAGGTTTTACTTCTTATTTCCTTTCAGTATACAATAAAATGTATTTATTTTTTCATTCTAGTGGAGGAAGAGTGCTCATGTGAGGATTCTTTCTCTTTATGTATTTGCTGAAGTCAATAGGAGAATGAAGATTGGATGGAGAGCATTTGGAAGAAACAAGACAATATTTCAAGGGAACCTTCCACTGTACCTCAAGAAGAAAGTTTTCGACCAGTGCTATTAAGCCCGTTCTGGCTTATGGATGTGAACCATGAACCCTAAATGATACTTCAGAAGCTTCAGACAACGCAAAGAAGTATGAGAGATGTATGTTGGTTATTACCCTAAGAGACAAGAAAAAGAATGAATGGGTTTCGAAACCAAACAAAAGTTTAGGACATCACAAGGGTGAAGAAATTAAAATGGCAGTGGGCTGGACATATCGCATGAAGAAATTACAATCTTTAGCCAGGGATGGTACTCAACTGGATTCTGTAACGGAGTGCTCACCACAAACAAGGCGTGACTGCGGGGCCGAGGTGGGGATTTGATATAACACCAACCTCCAGCCCCGAGGGCGCGTCTGGAGTGTAGATTGGTCAAGGTAGCCAGTCGGGGTTGGAAAGGTCAGAATAGTCAAAGGTACTTGCCAAGGTCAGGATTGGAGAGGTGCGGAGCGTCAAGGTACTTTGCCGAGGTCGGAGAGGTGCGGATCGTCATGGCAAGCCAGGGTCAGTAGTATAGAAGAGCGGAGTCAAGAGAACAAGCAAGGTCAGGCATGACAAGACAGCGATAAGACAAGGTTTAGTAACAGGAAGCAAGGATTGCAGTGAACACTACGCACATAGGAAGTGTTATGCTCAGCCAATTTGCCAGAGTGCAGGCTGAGCATATAAAGGAGGCTTGTCCAATGAAAGGAGAGTAGACTCACCAGTATGCCAGGCTGTGGTTGGCTGGAGACAAGTTAGCAACAGGTGATACCACTGAGGCAGAGGAGCGAAGGAGGTTCTGCATGTGTGGGCATAGCCTGGAAGCGGGACCAGTGGGGACGGCATTTTGTGCAGCGCGTGATCCACGCACGCCCCTAGATGGAAGGCTGGCATTTGCCGGCACGCAAGATGTGCTGCAGGAGGCGGAGGAAGCGGGACAACCGATCGTGGGTTGGCGTAAGCGAGGGCCACGCCGAGCACACCGCAGGTCACAGATCCTTACAGTCTCCCCCTCCCCCCTCAAAAGCAATCTCCCGGCATCTCCAGGAAGGCTTGAGAGGGAATCTCATATGGAAGTGCCGGACGAGGCTGGGGACATGTAGATGGTGCCGAGGTATCCACGAGCGTTCCTCTGGTCCAAACCCTTTCCAGTGTACCAGGTATGGCAGAGCTCACCTGGAGATCCTGGAGTCCAACACTGATTGCACCTGTATTCCGGAATCCTCCGTCGATGACGGTCCGCTTGTGTCTTCTGTCTGGAAGTTCCCATGCTAAGATTCTCTTGAATTCTCTTCCAAGAGTTCTGTAATCAACGAATTCTGTTGTCTGCTTCCGCCACCCCAGATGTGGGTGAGACGATGGTTATTGAAGATGGGTGAAACCCATAATTGACGAAGAAGGGCTACTCCATGCTGGATTCACTGCGCAGATTATTGTGCGCGAACTCGGCCCAGGGAAGAAGGTCCAGTCATCATGTCATCCTGGGTCTCTTGAGACAAAACAGCTAATGTATTGTTCCAGTGACTGATTGGTTCGCGCTATCTGACCATTGGTCTATTTTTCCGAGGAAAAATGCAGTGATATGCCTAAATGCTGAGAGAAGGAGCGCCAGAACTTGGAGATGAATTGTGATCCTCGATCGTAAACTATGACCTGTGAAGCCCCATGGAGATGAAAAATCTCTGTAACAAAGACATCGGCCAGCTTGGAAGCGTTGGGAAAACCCTTCAACTGAATAAAGTGGGTTTGCTTGGAGAAGCGGTCTACGATTACTAAGATGGTGTCCATCCCTTTAGAAACGGGCAATTCTACAATGAAGTTCATGGACAGGTGAGTCCATGGATGGTCCGGGATGGGGAGAGGTTGAAGAAGTACTGGTGGTTTGTTCCGGGGAGTCTTATTACGAGCACATGTCGAGCATGCAGCAACAAATTCTTTAATATCCTCCTGCATGCTGGGCCACCAAAAGGTCCGCTCCAAAAAGTCGGTGGTTCTCCTAGTACCTGGGTATCCTGATGATTTGTAAGAATGACCCCATTCTAGTACCTTCCTCCGATAAAGTGGTGCGATGAAAAAACAACCCTCTGGAACTTCGAGACCCTCAGGGATGTGGGACTGGTCTTGTACAAAATTTTCCAGAGCATCAAAAGTATTAACACAAAGTATGCATTTAGGTGGGAGTATTGTTTGCTGACGATCCTCGGTCTTGTCGTCCACCAGAAACTGACGGGAGATTGCATCGGCCTTCACATTCTTTGAGCCCGGTAAGAAAGAAATAATAAAATTGAAACGGGAAAAGAAAAGCGACCATCGAGCCTGTCGAGCCCCTTGGCGTTGAGCGCCTTCGACGTAGAGCAGGTTTTTGCATTCAGGATGGTAATGGGATTCCCCGTGTCTTCTAGAAGGTGTCTCCATTCTTCTAGGACCAATTTGATGGCTGGAAGCTCCCAGTTACCATGTCATAATTTTGCTAGGCTGGATAACATTTTTTAGAGAAAAAAGCACATGGATGGAGTCTGGCATGAGGAATCCTTCTCTGTGACAGAATGGCTCTGACCCTGATGTCAGATGCATCCACTCCTAAGGTGAAATACAGGTTGGGATCTGGATGTATAAGGATGGGTGCTGAAGTGAAGGCGGTTTTCAGAAGATCGAAGGCTTGGGTAGCCGTGACCATGACGTAGGATCCACACCTTTTTTTGTCAGAGCTGTAATGGGGGCTACCGCAGAAGAGAAATTCTGAATGAACCTGCGGTAGTAATTAGCGAAACCCAGGAAGCGTTGTACAGCAAGCATGTCAAACTCAAAGGCTAACACGGGCCTAATAAACAAGGTTTAAGTTTATGTGGGCCGCAAAAAAACAAAAACTTCAATTTTCATAGAAACGTAGGTTTATTTCGAAAAGTACAGTGTGTGTGTGTGTGTGTGTGTGTGTGTGTGTGTGTGTGTGTGTGTGTGTGTGTGTGTGTGTGTGTGTGTGTGTGTGTGTGTGTGTGTGTGTGTGTGTGTGTGTGTGTGTGTGTGTGTGTGTGTGTGTGTGTGTGTGTGTGATGACCTCACTTACCGGAAAAAAAAAAAAAAAAAAAGCCAGATGTGAATGACTTCTGAATCCATTAACCAGTGTCAGGATGCCCCCTCTTCACAATTTCCAAAGCAGCAATCCCGCCTGGGATCTTACCTGATCCGCATTCCCTCAAGGTACTATACTGGAGGTGAGGTGTTCCCTACCTGTCTTCCGATGTCCCCCGTGTGAAACTTGAGAGTCAGATCTGGAAGAAAGCAGAATAGGTTATTTCGGTGTAGGTATAGGGCAGTTAAGATAAAACAGAGAGAGTGAGTGAGGGTGACAGACAGAGAGAGAGTGACAGAGAGAGAGAGGGTGACAGAGAGAGAGAGAGAGAGGGTGACAGAGAGAGAGAGAGAGGGGGTGACAGAGAGAGAGAGGGGGTGACAGAGAGAGAGAGAGGGTGACAGAGAGAGAGAGGGTGACAGAGAGAGAGGGTGACAGAGAGAGAGAGAGGGGGTGACAGAGAGAGAGAGAGAGAGGGGGTGACAGAGAGAGAGAGGGGGTGACAGAGAGAGAGAGAGAGGGTGACAGACAGAGAGAGAGTGACAGAGAGAGAGAGGGTGACAGAGAGAGAGAGAGAGGGTGACAGAGAGAGAGAGAGGGGGGGTGACAGAGAGAGAGAGAGGGGGTGACAGAGAGAGAGAGAGAGGGTGACAGAGAGAGAGAGGGTGACAGAGAGAGAGGGTGACAGAGAGAGAGAGAGGGGGTGACAGAGAGAGAGAGAGAGAGGGTGACAGAGAGAGAGAGAGAGGGTGACAGAGAGAGAGAGGGTGACAGAGAGAGAGAGAGAGAGAGAGAGAGAGAGGGTGACAGAGAGAGAGGGTGACAGAGAGAGAGAGAGAGAGAGAGAGGGTGACAGAGAGAGAGAGAGAGTGACAGAGAGAGAGAGAGGGTGACAGAGAGAGAGAGAGAGGGTGACAGAGAGAGAGAGAGAGAGAGAGAGGGTGACAGAGAGAGAGAGGGTGACAGAGAGAGAGGGGGTGACAGAGAGAGAGAGAGGGTGACAGAGAGAGAGAGAGAGGGTGACAGAGAGAGAGAGAGGGTGACAAAGAGAGAGAGAGAGGGTGACACAGAGAGAGAGAGAGAGAGAGAGAGAGAGAGAGAGGGTGACACAGAGCGAGAGGGTGACACAGAGAGAGAGGGTGACACAGAGAGAGAGGGTGACACAGAGAGAGAGGGTGACACAGAGAGGGAGACAGAGAGAGGGAGACAGAGAGACAGAGAGAGGGAGACAGAGACAGAGAGGGTGGGAGAGTGAGAGAGAGGGGGTGGGAGAGTGAGAGAGAGAGGGTGGGAGTGTGAGAGAGAGAGGGTGGGAGTGTGAGAGAGAGAGGGTGGGAGTGAGAGAGAGAGGGTGGGAGTGTGAGAGAGAGAGGGTGGGAGAGTGAGAGAGAGAGGGTGGTAGAGTGAGAGAGAGGTTGGGAGAGTGAGAGAGAGAGAGGGTGGGAGAGTGAGAGAGAGAGAGAGTGGGAGAGTGAGAGAGAGAGAGGGTGGGAGAGTGAGAGAGAGGGTGGGAGAGTGAGAGAGAGAGGGTGGGAGTGTGAGAGAGAGAGGGTGGGAGAGTGAGAGAGATAGGGTGGGAGAGTGAGAGAGAGAGGGTGGGAGAGTGAGAGAGAGAGGGTGGGAGAGTGAGAGAGAGAGGGTGGGAGAGAGAGAGAGGGTGGGAGAGAGAGAGAGAGGATGGGAGAGTGAGAGAGAGGATGGGAGAGAGAGAGGGTGGGAGAGAGAGGGTGGGAGAGAGGGTGGGAGAGAGAGGGTGGGAGATAGAGGTGTGGAGAGAGAGAGGGGGGTTGACTGACTCACCGGGCCCGGCAGACCCCCCTGTTGGCGGCCTTGTCCCTCATTCTCTCTCTACTTCCCCCCCATTTTCTCTCACCCTCTCCCATTCTCTCCCCCTATTCTCTCTCCCTTCCCTCCCCACCCCCATTCGCTTAATCCCCTCTATTCTCTCTCTACTTCCCCCCCCCATTTTCTCTCACCCTCCTCCATTCTCTCTCCCTTCCCTCCAAACCCAATTTTCTCAATCCCCTCTTCTCTCTCCCCACCCATCTCCCTCTCCCCTCCCTCCATTCTCTCTCTGACCTGCACAGACGCACACAGCCACTGACCTACAGACACTCACATAGACAGACCAATAAAGACACTGACCACACACAGACACCCACACAGTCACTGCTGGCCTGCACAGACACACACACACAGCCACTGATACACACACACACAGCCACTGATACACACACACAGCCACTAATACACCCCCCCACACACACACACACTCTCCCCACCACACACACTCTCCCCCCCACCACACACACTCTTCCCCCCACCACACACACTCTCCCCCCCACCACACACACTCTCCCCCCCCCCCCCACCACACACACTCTCCCCCCCCCACCACACACACTCTCCCCCCCACCACACACACTCTCCCCCCCACACACACACTCTCCCCCCCACACATACACTCTCCCCCCCCACACACACTCTCCCCCCCCACACACACACTCCCCCCCCACACACACACTCTGCCCCCACACACACACACTCCCCCCCCCACACACACACCCCCCCCCCACACACACTCTCCCCCCCCCACACACACACACTCTCCCACCCCCCACACACACTCTCTCCCCCCCCCACACACACACTCTCTCCCCCCCCACACACACACTCTCTCCCCCCCCACACACACACTCTCTCCCCCCCCCACACACACACTCTCTCCCCCCCACACACACTCTCCCCCCCCACACACACACTCTCCCCCCCCCACACACACACTCTCCCCCCCCACACACACACTCTCCCCCCCACACACGCACACACTCTCTCCCCCCCCCCACACACACACACACACACACTCTCCCCCCCACACACACACACTCTCCCGAATACATATAAAAATAATACCCCCACACTCCCGAATACATATAAAAAATACCCCCACACTCCCGAATACATATAAAAAATAACCCCACGCCACCCGAATACATATAAAAAATATCCCCACTCCCCCGAATACATTTTAAAAATACCCCCACTCCCCCGAATACATTTAAAAAATAGCTCCACCTCCCCAATACATATAAAAAATACCCCCACCTCCCCCCATCATCATGATCTCATCTCCCCAGACTGGCCCCCATGCCCCATCATCATATTCCCCACCCCTGCCTTCGATCGTTATCTGCCCAGGCTGGCCCCCATGCCCCATCATCATATTCCCCACCCCCTGCCTCCCATCTTTATCTGCCCAGGCTGGCCCCCATGCCCCATCATCATATTCCCCACCCCCTGCCTCCCATCTTTATCTGTCCAGGCTGGCCGCCATGCCCCATCATCATATTCCCCCCCCCCCATGATCATCTCAGCCTCTCTCCCCCCCCCCCCATGATCATCTCGGCCTCTCCCCCCACCATGATCATCTCGGCCTCTCCACCCCCATGATCATCTCGGACTCTCCCCCCCATGATCATCTCGGCCTCTCCCCCCCCCATGATCATCTCGGCCTCTCCCCCCCCATGATCATCTCAGCCTCTCCCTCCCCCCAAAAAAAAAAAATATTGTCCTTACCTTATTCCAGGCAGGAGGCAGAAGGCAGTCTCACAGACGTCTTTGAAGCTATCTCCGCCGGGGTGTTGGCTCCGCCCCCGCGTTCCTCCCACACACGGCACGAGTGCAGGATGACTGCGCCCGGCCACCGTCCGACTCTAGTCCCAGCAGGCCAGCTGTGCTCGTTGCATCCGCCACACCCGCGCTCGCCACCGCGCTCGCTACTCCCGCGGCCAAAACTTGCAATCGCCACCCACGCGCTCGCCGCCGCACACGGCCACCGCACCGGTTGTGGGTGGGCCGCAAAAATATTCGTGGCGGGCCGCATGCGGCCCACGGGCCGCAAGTTTGACATGCTTGTTGTACAGCCTTTAGAGTAGTGGGACGAGGCCAATCCAGGACCGCTCTCGCCTTAGCTGGATCCATGGTGAGGCAAGTGTCAGAGAGGATGTATCCCAAAACGCCATGGTGGTTTGATGGAACTGACACTTTTCCAGTTTGGCGAACAACTGGTTTTCACGTGGACATAGAAGTACCTGTTTGATGTGACCCACATGTTCTTGTAAAGATTTGGAAAAAATCATTATATCGTCCAAATAAACCGTAACATAATGGTTGAGCAGATCTCTGAAGAGTTCGTTAATGAAGTCCTGGAAGACGGCAGAGGCATTGCAGAGGCCGAAGGGTATGACGAGGTACTCATAGTGGCCATCTCGTGTATTGAAGACCGTCTTCCACTTGTCGCCCTCGCGAATTCTCATCAAATTGTAGGCGCCACGCAAGTCCAATTTGGTGAAGATGGTGAGCCTTTGGAGGCGGTCGAAGAGTTTCGAAATGCACTTCAGCAAGTCACCTGACATCATCACATAGGTAATTAAAGGAGGGCAATTACCTGCGCATTCACAGCTACAGACCTGAAAATTATGCGAATGTTTATGAGACAGAGGAAGATTCTATTGGACGAGAGGCTTGCTGATAGAGAGGATGTCACAGGCCAAGGAAGGGACAGGGACAGGGACAGAGAAGACAGGGACAGTGAAAGGGACAGGCACGCGGACAGGAGAGGGAGAGGTCGAGGGAGAGGGAGAGGGCAAGGAGATGAGAGGAGAAGAGAGAGGAGAGAAGTTGTGCCTCGTCCTCGTTTGTACAGGGAGAGAACCATGTTAGATGGGATGAGTGAGGAGATTGTAAGTCGCTATCGTTTGAGTTCAGCAGCAATCTTAGCTCTTTATGAAGAGATACGGGGAGATTTAGATTTTGTGACAGCCAGAGGTCGTGCAGTCCCTGGGCTTGTTAAAATGCTGTGCTCATTACATTATCTTGCTTCCGCGTCATTCCAGACAACTGTGGGCATAGTGGGCGGGGTCTCGCAATCTACATTCTCGCGGGCCTTTACCCAGTTTCCATGTGCACTGAATAGACATGCTAGGAATTATATTCATTTTCCTACAGAGCACACAGAGTGGCTGGAAGTCAGGAATGGCTTTTATACCATAGCCGGGATACCATGTGTGATGGGTGCAATAGTTTGCACCCATGTTGCTTTGATCCCGCCTAGTCAGAGTGAGCATGCTTTCCGCAACCGTAAGCACTACCATTCCCTGAATGCATGTGGTAGCCAAATTCCCTGGTTCCAGTCACAATTCCTCTATCCTGAGAAACTCATCAGTCTACCATGCTTTCGAAGAAGGCTATTTTAGACCTGGTTGCTGGTGGGTGAGTACATATTATGATGTGTTAACAAACAACTCTAGTTTTTATATGAACTGTTCAATGTAATAATGTTAACACAAATTGTTTCATTTTTTGGCACGATGGATTATAGGTGACTCAGGATACGGAATTAGGCCGTGGCTGTTGACCCCGATGGCAAACCCTCAATGTGAAGCAGAGGAGAGGTACAATGTTGCCCATATATCTACCCGATCCGTCATAGAGAGGACATTTGGGCTTCTGAAAACACGATTTCGGTGTTTAGATAGAACAGGAGGGGCATTGCAATATAAGCCTGTTAAAGTGTCAGATATTGTCATTGCATGTTGCATTTTGCACAATCTGGCACTCTGCAATAATGTACAAACCAACATACGTCAGGGCTTGGAGGAGGAGCATCCCTTAAATTTACCAGCTGACACTGAGCAAACAGCCGGTGGTGTGGAGACACATCGGAATGTCATAAACACCTATTTTTCATGTAAGCAAATACATATATGTTCATAGAACTACATAGATGTATTAATTCATTGTAATGATAAATACATTTGTACAAATACCGTTCACTTAGGAAACAGATGAATATGGTTCGCACACCTTTCTCTTCTCTGTTGTGTGGACAATTGCATGTGGCACCGGTATGTCATTCATCAACAGGTTGTATTATACTTCTTACCACTAAAAGGTGTTGTGTGTACGTGAAGAAATAATGTGTACAAAATCTATATTTTATGTACATGTTATTTTTGGTTATGCATACACAATAAACCTACTATGTCGATAGTAAATAGCTAGTGCAGTATGGTTACATACAATGTTTCTTTTGGAGTGTGACATGTGTGTCACAATGATGTGTACACTATTGTGTATTTAAGATCATATTTGACGTATTATAGATTTTGTTTCATATCACATACAAAATTGTCACTTCTGTGTGTTGCTTACCTTAATGAACATGTCATGACAATGATTTATATTCATTCATGTTTTCTTTTTCAAGGTATATCACTCCAATTTCTGCTCATGGTATGTATTTCAATTCACATCTATCATAAGATGTGCAAACCTCGATACAGGTATAGTTACAGGATGTGTAAATAGAACGTAATGAAAAAGATGTGACAATAGAAACATGTCGTTTCTGTATTGTGTCCGTGCGTTTATCTACACTTGGTGGTTATTGTGCAGTGTGTTTTCTTATCATTACGTACATTACATAACATGTCATTTTGGCAACGTTACAACATCCATTCATGGAATATAGGGGTGGGGGGAGAGAAGGGGATAAACCCTGCTCAGCTAGTGATTATGGGAGGAGAACATCTATTCATGCACAT